>NC_089581.1:140530359-140541932 GCF_019320115.1 Miscanthus floridulus | reverse complement strand
TCATCTAAGTTGCTTCTGTAGATCTACTCACCTTTTGGAACTTAGATTAAGTTTTTACATGAACATGTTTTGTAAACTAATTTTATAAGTCTTCGCACTCCGATGTAAGATATTTTGTACCAAATATTGTAATGTATGTTGGTACACTCCATGTTGATCCTGATAGAGTTGTAAAATGTGAATGATTTCGGGGTTCTTCGAGGACACCCGACAGACCTACCGGAGTTATCTGGCTCTGGTGTGCAGCAGTCAGAGGTCTTTAGGACAATGACAGGTGCACGTGAGCCATATAATTTGGGTGGTTCTGCCACAATTTATTTATGCAAATATCATTGCATTTATTTTTTCAAAGAGCTTCAAGGCAAAAAAACGGGTAAACACGCGATTGAGACGCAACTAACGCGTATAACACAAAGTTTGGAACCAAATAATAAAACCACGGCGCTTGATGATGAGCAGACTATTACTAATTGTTCCATTTCCATCACATAATATCCTTAACCCATGCTCATTTATTTTCAGGTACACGGCACTGTATTTTGTGTAACTGCGTGGTCCGTCGCCAGAATACATGGAAGTTTTTACTCACTTCTGTTACTTTTTGGTCTTTTTAGATACTGATGATGACTGATGCATTGCAATTGCAACGGCCCAGTTCATGCAGAACGAGAAGCTGGCCGGGGCGAGGCGGAAGACGCCACCGAGTATCCCGGCGAGCGAGCCCTGTAGGTAGGGGGGCCAGTGCCCTGCCGCTGGTAGGCTTGCGCTGCACTTGGCAAGCGGCGTGTCTAGGGTTGAAACGATCGGGAACGGTCGGGAAACACCGTAATCATTCCCGCTCCTGCATTATATGACCGAGAACGGTGGCGGGAACGGGAAAGCCAGACGGGAAAACGAATTCGATATTACGGGATATCGGGAACGGAATACTTCGATCGGGAACGTGTCGATTACGATCGGGAATCGATAACACAAAACGGAAACATCGATATACATGTAACCACTTAAAACAGTTAGCTCGACGCAATAATTGCAACCATGCATTGAAGCATATACGGATGAAACTATGAAAGCAACACAGAATCAGAATGAAGCAACCATACACAGTACATCACAGTTCGTCAGTTCATAGGCAATGAGGCAACAATCACATAGCACACAAGTCACAGCCATACATCACAGTTCACATGCAGGCAAGGCAACCACACACAGGCAATGGTCCAAGTCCAACACTCGACTCACTCAGTCACAGACAAGAGACAACCTACTGGTCCAACACTCAACTCACAAGTACAAGTCCAAATTAAAAATAAAACATGCCCAGCTGACAAGTGCCAACAGCCAAACACACAATAGATGAAGGAGCATAAGCAGACAACACTACATGTCAAAGAAGCCCAGATCATCTCCATGTGGTCCATCTCCTTCGTCATCGCTGTCCACGACATCGTCGTCCTAAAAAAATAGGAGGCATCAGTGTTGGAAAGAACTTGATCCTTCATAGACAAGGGTGAAGCTCTGTCCCTCTGTTATTCTGAATCAAGATATATGTAGGAAGCATATGTAGCACATGCATGACACATAAAGTTCTTAAGTTTAATAGAATCTTTATTTTTAAGTTGCTTTAATTTAAGGGTGTTAATTCACTTCTAGGTAAGTTTTTTTTTGTTTTCATGCTTACTTGATTTCTAAGTTGTGCTTATTTAGATTTCCCAAAAACTCCTAACAGTTTGTTTCTTACTTTGAACTTTTCTGCTCAGTTACCAACTCACAGTTGCTTGAAGCTAACCTTCGGTTCAGTTGCTAATAGTCTATCAAGTGATGTATAAATACTAGAATTATTATCCTTTCCCCTAGATTAGAACTCTAGAGTAAACACTAGTAATCTAGTACACTACACAGCCCCAGCCACATACAACTGCAACATATATATAACAAACAATGTAGCCAAATGACTAGATAACTCAATTGACAATACCTCAATGTTCAGCTTTGAAACAAGGGCCTCAATAACTTCAAGATCACCAACAATAGAACCAATCTTCTTATCTGAAATTTCAAAGTAAGCCAAGACTCATATATCAGCAAACATGATTATGATAAAATATTGTACAACTAAAACTAAGATGCTTTTCTAACCTCTTCTTTCTGCAGCAACCCAATCTTTCATGCATATCAAAGCTTCAACCATTTCAGGGTCAAGGCGGCTACGGAAAGGATCAACAACACGTCCACCAGCGCTAAAAGCAGACTCAGAAGCCACAGTTGAGACTTGTACAGCTAGCAAATCACGAGCTATTTTTGAAAGAATAGGATACTCATCGGTCTGGTTCTTCCACCATGCCAAGATATCAAACTGACCACTGAGCCTCAGAGGCGGATCTGCCATGTACTTGTCCAGCTCATTCATATCATCAGCACCATGCCCACTAGACTCATACAAGAAGTTCTCTAGTTCATCATCTCCACTGTCCACTAACATGTCATCTGTATCCTTAGCATCATTTGATCCACTTTTAGGCCTTGAAGATGAAGGAGCAGCAGCAGCATAGAACTGGTACAATTTCTTCATGACATCAACAAGTTCATCAACATGAACTTGAGATGAGATGCCATGGAATTTTCTCATGTAGAACTCAATAAGCCTTTTCTTATATCTAGGATCTAGAAAGCAGGCAACAGCAAGTGTAGTGGATGATTTCTTCCAATATTTTTCAAACTTCCTACTCATAGAAGTAGCCATTGCACTAATAGTGATATCTTGACAAACAGACCATTCATCTAGTAAAATCTTTATCTCACAAAACCCTCTATAGAACAGATTTGCAGTTGGATATAAAGTACCAGACAACAGTTCAGTGAGATCAAAGAATTTCTTCAAGCATTGGAACAATTTAAATGCCATGGCCCATTCACCAGGAGAAGGAGTGATTTTTTCATACCTACGGATCTGATGATTTAAGCCTCATGAATGCATTCTTGTAGTACAAAGCATCTCGAAGCATCAAATACGTGGAATTCCATCTGGTTGACACATCAAGTGAAAGACCCTTGTTTGTATCCAGCCCACACTCAGTTGCACGCTTCATGAGCTCCTCCCATTGCAATGGGGATCCCTTGACAGCAAGAACTAGTTGTCTAATATTCTCAATTGTGGGTGTGATTACACTCAAACCATCCCTAGCAACAAGGTTCAGTATGTGACAAGCACACCTCACATGGAAGAATAGTCCATCACATATCAAAGCCGTTGAACTAGCATTGGCCCTTAGATCAGAGATGATGTCTTTGACTGCTACTTCATTTGCTGATGCATTGTCCAAGGTCAGAGCAAACATTCTCTTGTCAATATACCACTTAACCATAAGTTCAGTAAATGTCTCAGAGAGCTTTGTACCAGTATGACGGCCCTGTACATGCACAAAGTTCACAATCCTTTTCTGGATATACCAATTGTCATCTATCCAATGTACAGTTACACACATGTATGACTTGTTCTGATTTGAAGTCCACATGTCCATGGTGGCACTAAACCGACAAGAGACAGATTTGAACATGCTATACAACCTCTCCTTTTCAGCTAAGAACATGTTCATAATTTCTTTCCTAATGGTAACACGAGATCTGATTGGAAAGGTAGGACGCAGGGATTTGATGAAATCAACAAAATACTCATGCTCAGATATATTAAATGGGTACTCATGCATGACTATTGCCAAGTAAAACTTTCTCAAGCTAGCCTCTTCATCATACCTGTATGGTACCACAGCAGTCATGTCTTTCCCCCCATCTTTTTCCACTTTGAGCTGCTGCTGGCCCTTCACTATACTATGTGCCACCCTCAGATGGGTCCAAAATCCAGTTGTTCCGTAGTTGCTCTCACATCTGCCCTTGTGATTGCATTTGGGCCAATCGCAATAAGCCCACATCTGAACATATGTCTTGCCATTATCCTCAACGACCACTCTCTTCTTGGTAAAGTACTGCCATACATTGGATGTACACCTCTTGTGCCTCTTTCCACAAGGTACATCTCCCTCTTGCACAGGCTCATCGCCGTCAACGCTGATTGCACTTGCAGTACTTGTTCCAGCAGCAACAAAACCTCTATCACTTGCACCAGTAGCACCTATGTCACTTGCAACAGCAGCACCTAGATCACTCGCACCAGCAGCACGTATGTCACTTGCAATGGCAGCACCACTGCCACCAGCACCTTCTAGGCCAGCACCACCTGAACCACTGCCACCAGCACCACCTGAACCTGAACCACTGCCACCAGCAGCAGCACTGCCACCTTGACTTGGACTAGATGCAGGAGTTGCACTTGCAGATGATACAGACAGACATATACCAAGATCTTTACCACAATTACCAGGGCTTTCACTTGACCTCTTAGATCCTGCCAAGACAAGAATAGAACACAACAATATGAATCTAAGACACCAGTATGAATCAAATGACCAAAGTAATTGGACCTTACTCAATTACTTTTACTCATGCATCTGTTGGTTGCAATTGCAATATGAAATCTAAAACATTCATTTGGGAATCAAAATGATAGTAGCAATTGGACCCTTACTCAATTACTTTTACTCATGCATCTGTTAGTTTGTATAGTTTCATCTAACACACAAGCAATAAAACACAAGGGGACAATATTCATCTGTTAGTTTCATCCCTAACAACAAGCAATCCCATGTAGTGATTCACACATCTAACATCTTTGCCAATAAATGAAACATACACTAATTCACACATCTTTACCTGCCGTTGGAAAAGGCGCGAGGGTGCTGCTGTTCACTGGCGGGGGTGGCTCCAGGAAGAGGCGGCGCTTGGAGGCGGATGAGGCAGATGCAGAACTAGAAGCTTGCTCACTTGGTGGTGGCTTCATCTTGGCGTCCGGCCTGCCTCCCTAGCCCCCCAAGTTGGATCTGTTGTCGCCTCGTCGGACGGCCAGGCCGCCAGGCAAGGCACCAGGAGGGACCGAGGGAGGCCAGGCCGCCAGGCGCCAGGAGCCCAGGAGAGGAGAGCTGGAGAGGCGCTTGAGAGTTGAGAGAGACTGAGAGTCTGAGAGGGAGAGCCGGAGAGGAGGGAATGCGGCGGGCGAGTTGCGGTGGGCGGCGGCGTGCGGCGTGCGGGCGAGTTGAGAGAGACTGCCGAAGCCGAAGAGGCGAAGATTGGGGATTTGGGTGCTTAGGGTTTGCGGCGTGCGGGCGAGGGCGAGTTGAAAGACTTGCGGCAATGCGGCGTGGGGTTTCAGGGTTTGGGCGACGATGTGGCCGCGCGGCGTGGGGTTTGGGTGGGCCGGCGGGGTGAGTTGGGCCGTTTGCCTGGAGGCCTTGAAAACAGGAATTTCCTGCGGTAGTTTCCCGAACAAATACGGGATCCGCTAATTCGGTCAGGAAATCACTCTAACCGATTTCGACACCGGATTCGCCGTATTTTCCCGGATTTCTTCCCGAATCCGTTTTTCCCGAGAAAAGATATTCGGGTCAGGGAGAAAATGACTGCGAAAGAGTCAGGATTTTCGGTATTCGGTGTCGGTCGGTACGGGAATTTCCCGTTCCCGTTTTCAACCATAGGTGTGTCGACCACCAGCTGGCAGGAGCCCACGAGCGTAGCCAGCGCGTTGGTCAGGTCCGCCTCAATCGCGAACGACCCGTTGCGGCTCGTCGTCCCACCCGCCATCACGTTGCCGCCGCACCAGCTCCACGCTGGCGTCTGCAGGCATCGCAGAGGGGTTTGCAGGCACGAACATGTTATTACGTGACGTGATGTTGTAAACGTTTGAGTAGTATCGTTATTACATATACTTCAGTTGCACGTGCAGAGGTAAGTATGCCGGAGAAGTGGCGGCATCGATCAGCGTGCCGGTGTTGCACGGCACGACGCCGGTGACGACGAGCTTGCCAAGCCTGGTCTGCGCGGAGGCGGTCGAGCACGCCGCGGTGGCCACTGCAACGGCGAGGAGGAGAATGGACGCTTTGTTGGTTGCCATTGGCGGAATCGGAGAGTTACGTTTGGAGTGGTGTATGTACTGCACCTCGAGGAATTTTTTTAACACTTTTTTAAACTAATTTTAAATCTAATATTATTTTTAAAAAAAAACTAACACTTTTACCAGCGCCTATTGTTCTGGCGCGGCATGGTGACGCGGCAGGAGAATGACGTGGCAACGATCGAGGCTGCTGACCAGTAACGTGGTAGGGTCTGCTGCGCCACCAATCTTGGCGCAGCAGTACCTGGACGCAGACAGAAGATTGGCTGCTGTCGGTGAGAATCGCCAGCGACGCAACCATGGACCCTGGCTTCCTCGATCCCTCACCGGTGGGCTCCGACCAGGTGCTCTAGTCCGACATGAGGTCGCGCAGCACGGTCGACTACTGCGCGTCTAACGAGGGTGTCTTCTTCGGCGATTTCGTGGCGGCGATGACCAAGCTCGGGAGGATCGGGGTCAAGACGCCGGACACCGGCGTCGAGATACGCCGGGACTGCCGGTTCCCGAACTAGTTGCTACTTAATCTCGCCGTTAATGCAGCCGCGACGCATTGAAACGAATATGAAGCAAATAAACGAAGTCCGTGCGCAAGTTGACAAGCTGCCACGTAACATTTTCATTGGTTTGACATAAGTTCGACATATCATAACCAACTAAGCCTGCAAGTTTCGGACGTCAATATTCGTTCAACCTAACAAACTAAGAATTAGAAATGTAAGGATCCCTCGGACGTGCCAACGAATCTACAGGATTAAAAATAGTGTCAGGTCTCGTATGGAGTGTGGAAGCTCATGTTAGAAATGACTTTCAGTTTTAGAAATGACTTTCAGTTTCCTCTCATGTTAGAAATGACTTTCAGTTTCCTCTCATGTTAGATAACTCACCGGCTCAGCCTAAATTTAAAGTCATTTTAAGATCAGATCGCATGTCCTGGACATGTAACACATGTTCGTTTGGGCTTGTTTGGCTTATAAGCCGTACTTTTTTAGCCAACGAACAGTATTTTTCTCTCACACCAAATTAGCCAACAATACTTTCAGCCATGGCTTATCAGCCAAACAAGCCCAAACGAACAGGGTGTAACTGAGTTCTTCTGGATATCTAGCAAATTTAAAGATTATCCATGAGAAAACATCATAGTGTTAACACAGTTTTATACATATTCCTCTTCTATAAAGTCTTAATTCATCATAATATTTTCATGTCACTAGCTAGGATGCTTATCATAAATATTGGCTAATACAAAACTAAGCAAAGGTGTACCTGGTGTGTAGAAGCTCATGTAGGGAACAATGTTGTAGATGCCCATGCGCTCACCTATCTTTGTAATCCGACCAGACTTCAGATCAATAGCAAATCGGAAACCACCTGTTCCCGCGAAAATGGCAGCAACACCATCCACGAAACAATTCACAGCGAGCACGTCCATCAGGATACCTAACGGCCTGAGCAGTGTCTGTAGATCAATTACTCGGCTTTGTGCCCATCCTGCATATTTCTCAGAACCAGCCTCCCTCGACAACAAGTAGAGTTTGGACTCATGCACGCCAGTAAATCCCAGCCTACCATCCACCATCTTCACTAGAGCAATGCACATATAGTTTGTACGTGGCAGACGAATCAGAGATGTTTCCTGTGTTTCCATATCATGTTCCAGAATTTTCTTACTCCTCCGACAGTAATCAGAGATAAAGTAGAGTGTATTGCTCACAAGGACGCTAGGGGAGAAACGGACCCAGGCACGGCGGAGCTTAGTAGAGGTCGGTTCGCTCCACGCACCAGTCTCTGATGAGTAGACACAGGCGAAGGCCTCCCTGGGGGCAGTGCACATGAAGACCACGAGGAAGGAGCCTCCGCTGTGGCAGTCGATGTGATCGCAGATGCCATCTGCCGCAGCACAGAGCACCGCAGCGGTCCAGCTACACGGTAGCCGGAAAAAAAGTTGATCCGGCAACTTGGGCAGCGGCCACTGCTCGTCCGTGATGGGATCCCAGACAAGGAGGTCACCCGCCGACCGCATCGGGAGGTCGTTCCCCCAGGGCGGCAAACTGTGGAGGACGACGCGGCCGCGGCGGGAGTCGGCTGCACACCAATTGCTGCGCATGGCGTGGGGGACTGGGACGGAGGAGGTAGGAACGAAGGAGGATACCAACCCCCGGGTGTAGAAGACGCCCAGCATCGGGGGCGCGCGGTGGAGCTCGCGGAACCGGCGGCGGAAGACAAGGGAGGCGCGAACGAGAAGCTCCGGTTCTTCGGGAGGGAAGCGGAGGATGATCTCGTCGACGAGATCGTCCATCAGCACCGGCAGCGACATCCCGCTCCGCTCGGTCTGATCGGACCCCGGCGGCGGCAGTAGGGTTTGGTGATTTTGGTCGGTTGGCAACGGCGAGCCGCTAGCCTGGTTGGGTTCAACCAGCTCGAGAGGTGAGGCCTTGCAGGCAGGAGGCAGCCAGAGCCGACAGGGAGCTGTACTGTACACTTGTGAGATTTTGTTTTTGAATTTTTTTTCTCCTTTTATTCTCTCCCTCCATGGCCGCGGCTGAGGACCTGGAGCACAGTAGTTCAGCAATCGGCAGAGGAAGATGTAGAGGAAAAAGGAGCGAGGAGTGACCGTGTGAGGACTAGAACCAGACCTGCTTGCGGACTCACGGACGGAGAGGCGCTGGTCGCGTCCGCCTGACTCGCAGTCGCGGCGTCGGGCGTCTCGCTGGCCCCGTCGTCGCCGCGGTCGCGTGCTGGCCCTGCAGTCACTGTGCACTGTGTCATCTATACGTCAGCATCAGGAGACAAGACAACCCCAAACTTTTCACCGTTTCGGATCCCTTTTGGTGTCGCATCGCATCTCTACCATATGATGTCTTCCTAGCCGAAGCATGAAGGCCAACAGAACAAGACCAGTAGCGAAATCACACATCCTACGAGTTAAGGAGGGGGAAGAAATACCCCACTAATGCCACCTACAATCACAACTAGGGCCATGTTTAGATTGCAACTTTTTTCAACTTGATGAATAGTATCACTTTCGTCTTATTTGGTAAATATTGTCCAATCGTGGACCAACTAGGCTTAAAAGATTCATCTCGTGATTTCCAACTAAACTGTGTAATTAGTTATTTTTGTACCTACATTTAATACTCCATGCAAGCGGCTAAAAATTGATGTAATGGAGAGAGAGTAAAAAACCTTGGAACTTTGATGGGATCTAAACAAGGCCTAGATACTTGCTTCTTGTTTAGAAGGCCTTGCGCCATTGATTCTTTTCATGCAGTCAAAAACTGTCAAACTGTCTCTTGGTCCCTCACCTGTAGAGGCTGCTCCAAGTGCTGCAGAAACACATTTTTATTAAAATAAATATCAGAAGAATTTGGAAATCATATGCTCTTATTGAAAAAAAATCACTCACTAGCCACAAGGACCAGTAAGTCTCCTAATGACTAACCAAAGAGCACTGACTAGTTACATCAGCCCCGGCCCACCAGTTAATAATCACACTTGTACAAACTAAGTGAATGAATGGAAACTCAAGAGAAACGCCAATTTTGTTCAGCAGGTATATCATCATCAGTTATCGATATTTTTTATCTTGTTACGTGATAGTGAAAGGTCACAGCCAAGAAATTTCACGGGGTTAAAGATAAGAACAGGGATGATATATATATATCTGGAGCATACAAGCACATCGAGGGAGTGATCCTTTTGTTCCTCTCCAGCTGGATTGCTTTCTCAGTCAGACTAAGTTTAGATCACTTCTCAAGACCCCAACATTCTTCCCTAACATTTCTAACAAATGAATAAATTTCTATACAGAGCAGCCAATTTTGACAGGACGGTCCATAAAAAGAAGGGTAGGAGTAACACAGTTTTAAAGATATTCCCCATTCTTACACCTTTTATTAGTATTACAGTATACAGCATACACATACCGTCATCCATCTCTACTGTAAGGGACCAATCCAAACTATATTAGGTCCACCCAAAAAAGTGTCCCCCTGCTGAGTGGTTCCAACCATATGCACCAAAGAAATTGCACCCAGAAAATCGTCTTTATTAAAATCAAGGGCTACAAATCACCCTGAGAGGCGTCAACCCAATCATGTGGCCATGGTTGTTTGTATCAAATCAGGCTTCAACGCGCGGCACCGCAAGGCTTCAACGCGCGTCTACCGCAAAACCACCCACGATTGAACCCTCCTATCACCGAAAAAATGAAAAAAAAAACAAACGCGCCATGGACGCCGCCAACCAGGCCGCTATCGCTGGCCGAGGAACCCTGCTGGCCGCTCACGGCTACTGCCGGCCGGCCACATCGACGGCAACGTGTAGATTGTAGGCCTGGACGCGACATCGCCGAGGACGACGCCGACGGGCTGCACCTAGGGCCTGGACGCGGCATCCTCCCGACCATCACACGCGCTACGTACAGGGGCGCTAGCGGCGACCATGACCGGCCGAGGAACCCTGCTGCCCGCCCACGTCTACTACTGGCCGCCTACGACGCGACGGTTTTTGCTCTGGTAGAAAATTTGGTTTCTGTTTTCTCGATGTCCTGCCATCTTGCCAATTTTGATTCTCCTTCCTTGTTTGATCAAAGGGCAGATTGGATCTCGAGATTTTTTTGCTATGGATAACCAATGACAAGCTGGTGTTATTCTGCAACTTCGATTTGATTATTATGCAGCCTGCTGTTGGCATACTCGGTGTCTGATCAAGCGTAATGGGAGAAGCTCTAAATGATTAATAGAATTTCTTCTTCTCAAGTTCGGACGGTGGAATGATCCTTATATATTGAAGGTGACATTTACTGTTTTGTGTTACCTGAAAATATTTATCTAGATGTTGTCCTTGTTTATATTATTTGTAGCTGATCCACAATTTGGAAGCTGGATGTGTGAGGGAAATCAAACCTGTTTCTGAGGGGAAGAAATAAAGCAGCTCCTCCTTTCGGCTGGAACAGATGAAAGTAATATTCTAAAATACAGCTTCGCCTTTATATTGCTTTTCTGGATTCTTGTTCTAAACTACTACTATATTGTCCTTTTTCAGTGGCAGGGCATGTTAAGTGATACATCAAATGCTGAATCACGATCTGATGTCGATGATTTTGGTCCATCATTTGTTCAAAAAGTTCCAGACTATGGTTGCTTGACTATGGTTTAGGGTGCGGCCGGACCGGCTCTACGTGGTGGCTAGGCTGCCACCACTGCGGTCTCCGCCAGATCCGCCTTCCAAAGGCCTGGATATGATCCACCCCAAGGTCGCTTGATGCGCAGAGCGTCGTCGTCTCCCAGCCTGCCTTTGAAAGGTCCTTGTGTAGTTTTGGTAATTAAGTGACAACCTAGGTGGACTAATTGTGTTTATGTGAGATACACATGTGATTAGTCCACAGGTACATTGTGTGAGCAACAATGCCATGAAGGTGAAAATGGCTTGGAGATGTTGCAAAGCTCACACATGTGATGATGAAGGAGCTCATTGCACATGAGACATGACATTGAGTCATGTGATCAAGGTGGAGAAGATCAAGACAAGACTTGGCTGATGGACCGGTTGCAAGCGTGAAGGGCAAGTCAGA